>NC_056733.1:822018189-822055689 GCF_019279795.1 Protopterus annectens
TCATTCACTAGAATAACTAAAAAAAAGTGTTACAGAAGGTTGATTGTGGAGCAGTCCTGCTTTATTTATTTTCTTGATCAAAATGTCCCCTTTTCTTGATCAAAAAATAACACCCCATGCAAGTGCCATAGTACATTGCTTATCTAAATTCTTTTAAGTGGATTCTATGTTTTGTTGGTTGATTACAGAATGAGTTTAATTTAAAATCAAGTTTTGTCACTTGCTGAGATGTCTTTCTCAGATACTCAGACTAGAATGATAAATTAATCTAAGCTCATGAATAGCTTGTTTCATGGGTCACTTCATTTGAATTAGAAAAGTGTCTGTTACCCTGAAAAGGGTCTGAAAATTGTTCTGTTATTCTTTTCATGTGCCATTTATTTTATTGCTTTTTGTCTCCCTGCTGCCTGCTGACCATCACCCCTCCAGAATTACTCCACCTATTTATTCCCCATAGGATGTGAGCTGATTGCAGAGCATCATTCACACCGCCATCAAGGGATTTTGTATTAGGCTGTAACCAGGTAGCTGATGAAGACACTTGCATCATTGTGAGGGCCTCCTGTTCTCTCCTTCATGTGAGTGCTCCTATCCATGTGATAATGATGGCTGCAGTCACCAGCTTGTTAGGTCAAGTCCATGTCACAGGTTATTGCTGTTTCGTCCACAAAGCTCCACTTGTATGGTGCAAAACAGTCATTGGACAACCAGTTCCACCCCAGAGTAGGCAAGCTGGCATGTGCAGCTACCTCCTACCCTCCTCTGCCTTGATCTTATAACACCAAAAACATTAATTCTATTCAAGTCACATCAGTCATAGTTAGGACTTTCCCCCGTGCCAGTCAGAAGGATTGTAAAATTCCTAAACTGGTTAGAACTACACCATCAACTAACATATACACAGCTTCTGAACACTTATAAAATTTTCCAGAATCCATATGCTTGTCCGGCGCAAAATAACATTCCACACAAGTATGTTCCCAATCAGTCATTATGATCCAATGACCAAAAACTCCTGCCTGTCCACAAACCTATCAAATCTACTGGGCATTGTCTGTACTTGTACCCTATTGCTAAGATCTGGAACTCCTTATCTGTATACCTCAGGCCAATACCCTCCCACAAAACCATTCTGAAAGACTCCCTAGGCAAAAGCTGGCTCTAGTCTTGCTCAACACCAGGATAAACTGTATCCCTAAATGTGGACAAATACCTGTTCATATCTTACATCTCCTTACTCTCCCTTCTTCACTCACTTACTTATATCAATTTTTCTCCCTTGGCTTTCTCTTTAAATATACCATAAGCCTGTATTTCTCTTACTTTGTATTGCAATTCTTGTTAGTATTATACTAACTATTAAACTATTATCACATAACTTATATCAACTCCTAACCTATGTTTTATTATTATGTCTAATTCGGAATAAATATTTCAACTTTATTTGCTTTTTGGGTTTTTTGGGGGGAGGTTTGTATTATTTTTAAAGACTTTAAAATTATTATTCTTAAAATGTTTTGTCATACTTTGGAGCTTTTCTCCTCATGTCTCCACTGAAAATGGATTCCTACTGAGTCAGAATTCCCCGGTAATCAAATTTGATAAATAAACAATAACTAATAAATATGATGCTGTTTTCTTCCATTTTTCCTTGCTGAGAAATACATTGTTGTCTGGTATATTCATTCAGATATAAAATGCCACAAAAGACTCTCATCATTTATTTTTTACTCAGTTTCTCATGGGTTAGTCCTTTTCATCATCCAGGACGTGTATGGAAATTTTGAGAGGGAAAAGAAGAGAGAAAATACTGTTAGAGATCTAGACATGCCGGATGACAAATCAGTCATCCTCTTACACTGCAGTTATGCACCCCCATTATTTCCTTACATATGCTCAACTCATGCTTTTAATTTATAAATCTGTATACACCGGTTTGCAGTATTTTTTCCTTTATTAACTTGCAAAAATACTGTCTGTATCCATTTACTAATCATTAATTTATGTAGGCAACAGTGTTCCCTTCTTAGATTCTTTCACTGTCTCTGTTTCTTACTTGTGTTTTATTATTTATGCAATATTTGAGTGAAACAATGTATGATCTGTTTCATATTATTCTAACTGTTGTGTTGTAAATGCTTTTTTGCCATTCAAACACATGGATCAAAAGTCGGAAATGACTTTCCAGCAAACCATTTACGACATTTGACCCTTCGAAGTTCTCCATATTTTGGTAATACGGGTCGCACAACAGAATGATCGCACATACCATGTGCAACAAAACAAAGGTAAACCGTTTTATGTTTATAATATAGACCCCTTAAAATATACAGTTAGACTTGTGCATTCAGTTTCAGGGAAATACCATTCAGCAGAAAGGAAAAGATAATCTTGCTGGCTAAGGATGAGATATGCAGAAGTAGCAGTTCTCACGGGAAAGCTACAGAATGTTCCTTTCTCAAGGGAAAGATATGTGTACTTACAATGGAATGCTAGATAAATAATAGGCAGTTAGGCGCTGTGCTGCACATGCAAGATGAGGCTTGAAAACCAAGGCTAAAAAGGCAAGTAAAACATCAAAGGGTTTTGGCATTATTAGGAAGTACTTCAAACACAGTCAGTCAAGTCAATTAAGTTAGATTTTGGACTGATATGCAAAAGGATTTACAGTGTGTAGCCTCGGTGGTGCAGCAGTTAGCTTTGTCGCCTCACAGCAAGAGGTTCTCCTGTTTGATTCTAGGCTGGAGCGCATTCTGTGTGGAGTCTGCATGTCCTCCCCGCAGTCGAGTGGTGTTCGAAAGACATGCGTGAATGGGCGTGCCTTCGTTGAAGGTTGGGCATTGGGCTGGCACCTCAGCACGATAAAAATCTACTGCCAATCATTAGCGGACTGGAGTTCGGCTGTGGTGACCCCTAACCGGGAAAAGCAGAAAGAAGAAGATGCAAAAGGCTTTCTGTACAGGCACTAGAGTCTGAGTACAGAAGTCAGGTCAAGCATTCATACTATTCAGGAAGAAAAGACTGTTGTAGTTGATATTATTCAGGAGAATCAGAAAATACCTTCAGAATCTTTGGATATATTAATCAGCAATGTTGTTATTATCCCGCATTCCAGAATTTTTGCAGACTGTTATTGTTTATCAGCACTGTTATTGGAGACAGTATTCAAATATTGTTAACATCTGTTAAAGCATTCTTAACCAAACTACAGTGTGTAGAATTCATTCTTAAAAGTACAAAAAAGACTTAACCCATAAAGGAGAGACTGGCACCTGTTCAGCACAAGTTTGGGTAATTAACAGATAAAAAACATTTATTCCAGTCTCATTTCAGTTATCTCACGCATATTTTATTGCATGTTTTTATCAGTGTAAAGTAATAATGAAAAAATTTTTTTAACAATTCACTGACAATCTAAACACATCTTTAAGCATATTCTTTAACAATCTACAACCCCAATCAGACTTCAGACTTTTATGTTCTGAAACCTAGGAAACTGGCATTTTAAAATGTTTTTTATGGTTAGTCATTTTTATTTAAGTGCATATGTTATTGCAAACATTTCATTTTTTGAGTTGATATAATGACTAACTTTTTTAACACCCAACTCTAAAGCACCACACCTTAGTACTAGATTTACTAATTAATTCATTGTATAATTGCCAGGCTATTTAATGGAGGTTACTGCACACTGCAATTTGTTTTCACTTGATAAAGCTCAGGACTGCCTGAGCGAAAGTGCTTGTGTGATTTTTATCTGTGACTTTTGGAATACTTCAGAAATAAAAATACAGCCTTGTGGACTTTAGCAGAGTTCCGGTTCCTTTCTTCAAGGTCGTGGATTATTCTTTGCTTGTCTTTGGTTTTTTGTGCATCATTTCAGTTATTTCCAGTTAATTCCAGTATACTACAGTCTGGTCAATTCTTTCACTGTTACTTGGTGTTAATGGGTTTTCTGTCTTGAATTCAAAGCATATAAGGCTATGCAGTGCTCTAACCTTAGCATTATCATTTGTTAAGTCAGAGTTTTCTTAGATTCCAGGAGAAGTAGGTTTGAGCATTTACAGTATGTGCGATCCTTAGCTGTCTGAGTGCTGTTCTTATGATGTTTTATATATGTGTAGTGAAAGTTAGTTGCTGATCAAGTGCTGAATTCAGTATCTTTGTTATGTAACTATAGGTAGGGGTGTACTATTAATGTTTAGTGAGGAGTTTGATTTTATTTTCTAATGCATGCCAGAGAGCTTGGTAGTAGATTTTTAGTAGCTGATTGCAAGTTGATTTCCACTAAACTGATTTTATTGTAGATCAAAGTTGTGTTGCACTTTTTCTTGCAGCCTGTGAGCTGAGTTGTCAGAAAGAGGTACATAGAGGGTTATGATTGAGTCTCCATTCATAACCATGCTATTGTGTGCTAGACACATGGATGCCAAGAAATTCACCATGGGAGCAAAACAGATTGCCCTTGATCTCACATGCAGTAATTTCTCTTCACACAAACGATGCTGCATTTATTACAGAACTTATAAAAAAGGACAAAATACAATGGCAGACTGACTATGGTTCTAACTTCTTCTCCAAGGCAAGCAATGTTCCATAATATTTCTTTATCAATAACAAAGCAGAGCTATTATCTCTTGTATAATCTTACAATACATAGCTACAATGCCATGTATCACAGGATACAAACGTTTTCTGACCTAGTTTGCTCAAAAGTGATTACTAAAATACAGAAATTCATTCTGACACCTATATTTAGGTTTTTCATGCTATTAATGGTTGTAGAAATAGTAATAGTTATCCCTAATGAAGACTGATATGCAATGATTGTTCTTAAGCCAGGATTCAGGGATGGCCAGTATGTTGGGACTGCACTGTGACATCCAAGTATATATATATAGTATATAGCTGACCAGTTGTTATTGATGCTGTTCAGATTTACTAGTGATTGTTTTTTGTGTATAGTGGCATGTTGCAATCTGTGTAGTGTGGTACTGTAATGCCTGGGTTTGGCTCACTGTCTCCTTCCACGATCACAGATAGTGCATCTACGAAAGACAAGGGAGTATATTGTTTGCTAAAAGCTTATATTTAGTAAATATGGAGACTGTAGCTGCATAATTGTACTAGAGATGACTGTGTATTTTAAGTAGTTAGACTATCACTCTGATTACGAGACATGTATGTGTTGTATGGAATTCCACTTTATAATCTCGAAATACTGAAATCTCGAATTTCAATATCCCGAGACAATAAAGTCGAACGTTCCAAATTACAAAACCCTAACAAGATCACAAACATAAACACACCATACACCACACAACACATACATCATCCAACGCACACTATAACAAACCAACAAACAAAACACACACAAACGCAAAAACACAAACCATCAAACTTACACTACATATAAGCAGGGGGGCAAGCCCCCCTGCACCCGCCATGTGGGGGGCTGCACCCCCACCCCTCCACCACTTATATATACTAACTCCGAGATCGCAATAAACAGAAAAAGACAGCAAACTCACCACTACACACTCTACAGTACCCTCGCACACACACGTCACAAATACACAAAGACCACCACTTTCAACACTTAAACACTTATACTTTTACCTGCCTACCCTAATCCACACATAAAACTTCCAAACACACTCACATGCACTCAAACACATACCTAAAACCCAACAAAATACTCACTTACCTTACATTTTTATTTTTTATTTTACATTTGTTAACCGGGATAGTCCAACTGGATAAATGTCCATTTTCAGTGGAGGCCCAGGGAGAAATGCTCCAAAGAGACAAATATAGACAACGTACAGAAAAAACATGGGTACATATTTCAACTAGATCTATTAGGGTATCAAGTTGTTGACACATATAGGTATAAGCTTCAGACAGTTACAGTAGTTAATAAAAATGATTACATTGTACATACTCACACAGATACAGGTATACCATCATTCCACTATTGTGGTATATATTTATATGTAGGTAACAAATAAGTCACTAGTTTAAGCCAGGAGTTACAACAGTATCAGAGTGGTTCTGGTATTAATCTGGTATAGAACAGGGACATAGCCATTTGTTGCTGAGGTAATTGTTGATAGCTTTCTTAAATGTAGGTAGGGAGGTTACTAGGGTTATGGATGCAGGCAGGGAGTTCCAGATTTTGGCCACATAAGAAGAGTAAAGGGAGTCACCAGCATGGTTGTGAGATCTAGTAACTGCTAACTGTAATTTGTCAGTTGAGTGGGGTTGTCTGGGACAGGAATATTGTTGTACAATGTAAACCAGTGAAGGTGCTATAGTTTGTGATAGCCACTGTAGTAAACATTCCGTGATGGGAATATTATTGCCTGGGGGGATATAACCTGTTACTAAGTTGATAATTTTGCTGCTGCCTATTTTGAGCTTAGTTAAGAGTATTTCCACCTTGTCCAAGGGGGGTAAAGTTAACTCAGTTTTAGCTATGGTTAGTGTATTTTTGTAAAGTAGGGCAATGCCACCACCCTTCTTCTTTAGTCTATCTTTTCAAAGTATGCTCTTTGGTAGTTGGTTTTAGCCATGTTTCTGTTAAACTGATTATATCTGGGAGATATTGTGAGATTAGAGTATGAAGCTCATGTATTTTATTGTTTATGCTCCTGATATTTAGATTTAGGAGGAGTAGACTCTTTGTTGGTCTGGTATTGATTTGGGTTAGTGTGAGAGGTTTTTGTACATTCGTTGGAGGATTTGTACTATAAGGACCTGGTTTAGGGTAGATATCTCCATCATTTAATAGTTCCTGTTTGTTTTTTAGTAGTATTTTCACTAGCTTTTGTAGTAGTATTATGTATTTCTGGGTAGTAAAAGATTTAGGGTAGGTGTTGATGGGTTTAAAAAGGGTATAGCTAGTGGCAGTAGTGTTGAATAGGGTGGGGCTTATTGTTAGGGAGTATGTAGAGAGGATGGGAGAGATAATGGATGTGGATTTGTGGGGAGGGGAGGAGTTGTTTTGTATCGAATAGTTGTAGCAAGTGATGTGGTAGGTAAATACTAGGAAGAGCAGTAGGGTCATTTGCTGGAGGATGATATTCATATTAAGTGGCTTTGGTTAATTGCCAGGAATTAATTGGAATGATTTAATTAAATGTATGAGGGTAGTGAGGGGTGTGATTGGTACTAGTCAATGAAGTGGGTGGGAAGGATGTTGATTGGGTGTAAGTTAATTGTGGGAGGGACTGGATAGGTATAAATATAGTTGATGTAGGGGTGGGTGGGAATTGTGGGTAGGGTAGGGGAGCGGAGAGAGCCCGAGCATAGTGAGGGCGAATGGAGTGGGGCCGACCTATCTGGCAGGTAAGACCACAAAAAACTATCAGGTAGACCTGAGCATATGAGTTACTTGGATATGCCACAAAGATCTGTTCTTTTCTAGCTGAAATAATGTAAATTATGGTTAACTATCTTGTTTTGCAGTTCTTTATATCAGGGTAAAGGGTATTTCTATATCTGCAAGTTATGCCTCACTGTAGTCAGGTTCCTTGCCTATATTCCACAGAGAGTAGCAAAGGTAGGAAATGGCCTGAGAGGGATCGTTTAGTATACAGACCTGTGATACAATTCAACTATTGTTTGATGTAAGTTGGAGGGTAGAGGGGGAAAAACTAAACCTGCCGCCTGCCTCCAGGTGAGCTTACAGGGAAGACGAAATGCGACTATTAACCTTGTTTCAAAGATGGAGTTTTGATGGCTGGATACTTTAGTTGAGAAGGACTGCTCAGTAGCAGCTCCAGGTAACACACAGTCACACAGTGGAGACTAGGGCTGGGTATTGGTTAAGGTGGCTGATAGGTCTAGAAGTGAGGAGATAAGAAAAACATATAAGTAGGAAGGCAAAAGTACACTCATATTTCACATACTAACACTATCAAGCTACATGAGAATGAAATTCTACTGAACACAAATTGGCGCATAAAACTCTAGCACAGTACACCTTGTTATACAGTAGGTAAGTAGCTTATGTGTAAGTTCACTATATTTACTATACAGAGTGTGACTACAGACCAAGATAAGCCAATCATAGTGGTGATAACATTTGTAGGACCACAGTATTGGTTATACATAAGCATGAATTCAGGCTCTAGGAACATAAACTATCTATTGTAATGTAAAGCCCTAACAACTTAGGCAGCTATTAATTCGACTCAATGCTAACCTCTCACTCCCCCTCTTTGTATAGCATATAACTCAAATTGCAGTAATGGCATTTTCCCAGAGACTATAGTGTAGATAGGGGGACTCCTTCAGGCAACACAATCAGTTGCGAGAGTGCCTAGTTCTGTTATTACGTTAGGGAGTTACCAATCCCAGCTGTTTGTACCAGCTGCCATAGCGTGCTCACTCCTCTGCCAAGTCATTTAGACTGGGAGGATCTGGGATAAGGGGGGCTTGGGCCCACGCAGTTTCCTGGTCATGTTGGAGCAGGTCAGAGCTATTGCCCGTGCCTAAAAACAATGTTATGTGCATGCTAAGGACCTTTCTGTGACTTCCTTGTAGTAGGGAGTGAACAGTGTTCCAGATTAGTAGTGTATAATGCACAAACTATGCGATCACACTAACTGTCCACAAGGATGCAGTGCAGAGCTGAGCTTCGCGCCTAAGCCCTATTTGTGTAGGCAATATATGTATAAATATAGTTACGAACATTCACCATAATTAGGCGTGTAAGCAACTCCCTGGTGCCGTTGGTGTAGTTTAAACACTTTTAACAGCCTTCGCTAGTTAGGTTATTGTGTAGGCAATATATATATATATATATATATATATATATATATATATATATATATATATATATATATATATATGTTGGTGAATTACAGACCCATAAGCCTGAACAGCCTCACCTGTAAGGCCATGGAATGTACCATTATGGACCTCATAAATAAAGACATAGGTGACCTACAAACCCTGGATCCCACCCAATTCAGCTTCGTGAAGGGCAGATCCTAGACCATTGACAAGGGCAAATCTGTGCACACAGCATACCTCAACATGGCAAAGGCTTTCAACATAATCCCACTTTCAGGCATTACTGATAAACTTAGCAAACTGAATGTCAATCCCTTCATTGTAAAATGGGTTGCCAACTGGCTCAGAAACCAGACACACACTATCAAAATGGGTGACTCCACATCAGCAACCAGCAAAAAGATTTGCAGGAATCACCAAATAAGGGCTCGCACCAAGAAAATATAATGTATTTATTGAATCCACAGCGAGAGTCACAGCCAAAATTAACGCTTCCAAGCTGATATGTTTTCGATCAAAATCTTCTTCAGATACAAACAGCGTTATAAAACAACCATAATATATACCCTGTTATTTAATTGAAAAATTGCCTGTCCAATAAAATTCTTGCTTAAAAAACTCACAATTAACATTCCGTGGAAAAAAAACAAGGGACACATTACATTGTTTTAAAATATATAAAGCACAATTGTCTCTAATTATTTTTAGTATTTAAATAATTGTTGACAAAAATTTATTAAAAACCACTAACAATAATGTAATCCTTGACAAAATTCTCTAAAAGAAATATATATATATAATGTATAATATATAATGAATAGTATAATAGTAATGCTGCCATCTGGTGGTTTGCTTATAAAATACATCTAAAAAAATCAAAGTTTTGCTGATCTTAATCTCAATACAGGCTTAATAGACAAAAAAATCATTTAGACCAGGGGGTTTTGCAGATTCCAAAATAATCTGCCAAAACAACTCCCTGTATTCCAACTTCGCCTCCCACATACCTCCTCTTATGTCCTTGGGGACAGTTTCCTAAACAAAAAAGACAAATTTTGCCTGAGGACAAACACAAGTGTGCCTATACAGTGCGTTGTTGTTATGCTGTTTTCTATCTCCACATCAACCAGCAGACCTGTTACCAGTGGGGTGCCACAGAGATCAGTGCTGAGCTGCCTACTGTTTTGTATATACTTCTCAGAAGTTCAGGTCAAAACTAAGGGGTTGTGGCTGACCAGGTTTGTAGATGACTGTGAACTAGGTGCAATCACTGAATCCCCAAATGATGTCAGTATACTCCAGGAAGGTCTCACAGAGACCAACGACTGGTGTATTAGTCATGGTCTCAAAATGCAAAGAGATGTATCATCATTCCCTTCAGCCCAAACAATGTCCCCTCACACTATCAAATCGACAACAATACCCTAAGTACCCATGAAGTGGTAAGGTACCTGGGATCACAAGTTGACTGTGACCTTAACTTCGACCACCATGTGTCTACTGTAGTAAGGAAAGCTTTCGATGTACCATGCTTGATTAGTAAAGACATCATCTCTAGAGCAAAAGAAGTTATAAAACCCCTCTACTCGGCACTTATCCAGCCCATAATTGAGTATAATGCCCCACTTGGCATGTACCATACTAAACACCTGCAGCAATTAGAGAGACCTCAGAGGTTTCTAGCAAAGAAGATCAAGGTACTCCAGCTTGTGCCTTACACAGTCTAACTAAAAACTCTGTTACTATACTCCGTATCATATATACTTCTTAGAGGAGACTTATGCCTGGCCTACAGAGCAGTGCAAGACACAAACCTAATGAACTTGCTGCATATCCATAAATCAAATGGGACTAGGTCTACCAGTTCCAGGGACCTAAATATGGCCTGTGACTTAAATAGGATATACTGGAGGGACAGATTTATCTCCCAGCAACTGCTGCGTCTTTGGAACAGGCTACCAATTCATGTAAAGCAGAACACCTCTATTACACTATTCAAGAGGAACCTGGATGAGTGGATCGGGCACCATAAATTCTTACAGGGGATAGAGCCCACAATCCTCCTGGACATAGGCAGTCATCATGTCAAAGGAAAAAACTTCAAAGACCAATACACGTAAGGTTCAGTTAAGGTACATTTAATAACTTGCAGCAAGGAGACAAAAACATGCAAATACAAGATTTTGCCTAACTACTGACAGGAAGTATGCTATTCTTATACTGTTTTACAAGACATGGCCTTCTATAGCTGACGTAATCAAACACAACTTTCAGTATTGTTCTACAATAGATGTTGCTCAGATTTTCTGCTGACATGACTAAATTTGTGAGAAACGTTTGAGAAAAACAACCTGGCCTTAGTGGGCACTAACCCATTACAGGCCCCTATTGTACAATTCTAATACATGTGTTATATTTCAAAGTACTTTTCTAACTCAGGCATAAGCAAATGCTGATTACAGTTCATCTTTTCAAACAGTCTTTGTTCTAATTATCTATAGCTTCTGCAGCTGTGTATTTTCTCACAGCACAAGCGGAACTTCTTGTCTAAGTTTCATAACATTTATACAAGTGGTATTGTTCTATTCATTATTTCCCTGACACAAGCAGAAATCATCTGCTTCTCAGTAAATTTCCAAGGCATAAGCAAAGATTTTAGCTGCGCATATTTCACGACAATACAAGGTCAGAAAGCTTCTGCAATTTGTACAGATTTATGCAGTGTAAAATAGAATAAATGTGTTAACCCTTTTCAAGCTCTAAATGCACTAAGCATATTACTAATACATACACTAATACATATTTTTCTGACACATCACTAAATACAATCTTGAGTATTGACTAGTATTTCTATGGTATTACATTGGGATGAAACGGCTAAGCTTAAAATGACCCTCCGGGTTGATAGCCTAGTAATCTCTTATGACCCTATGATTTTAGGAACTTAATTCTTATGGAATTCTTCTTAAACAAACTGCTTCTAACTAAGTTGATGACTGAAATGTACTTATGGTGAGATGAATAAAAGTTAGCACACTGAAAAAAGTGGATATGAGTACATAGTGGCGGAAAGGGAGACACAGTAAACTGCCGTCCAGTTAGTTTGCCTGCATCACATAAAATAGATGTAATCAATTATAAATGAAAGTATTTTTGAGTATGCCCTGGTCAGTGTAATCCAAGGGGCCAAATATGGCATACTTTCACAGTGGAAACATCGTATTAAACAAACATGATAATTATTCTAAAATGTCCCCCTAAAATAATAAACACTGGAGGCTGTGCTCGTGTTACCACCTATATATATAAATAATATATATAAATAATACCATATAAGTTACTCAGATTTGTAGTGGATCCTAGGGTGGTACTTTGAATTAAATATCAGCGTGACAGCAAGACACAGAGGGGACTAGCAAATGGAATCCACAGTGCAGGTGGAAACGTTGCTAAGTGCCATACTGAAGAGTTCAGTTATGTAGTCAGTTCTCCTTTCTTACTTCAGAAGGGAAATTGTTCAGTCATCTTTAGAGACATCTTTTCTTTAAATATGACCTTGTTGGAAATGGTCTTGCCTGAAATCCCTAGCATTGCTTGATAGTTTTTCTCTTCTTCCCTTAGCATGCAGTCATACAGCTATTTATAGCTATAACTTGACTTTTGCCTCACTTTGTGCATTTTTAGGCCGTTTTACAACAAGAACCAGCAAATGCCTTGAGTGTGCCTTTATTTTGTATATCACTGAGATGCAGTGCCTACCATGATTGCAATATGCAGTCTTTACCAGTTTTCACAGACTGTATGTTTTTAGCATTATATGGCAAAATAATCAACAAGAGAATGGAAAGGCAGATTTGGTGGGAACCTGTAAGTGGCAGTGTCTCTAAAGACTGTCCTTTTAGAATGGAGGCTGCTAAAGCTTGACACAGTGTGTGTTTGTGTGTGGCATGTGTTGTAGATAATACAATATGTGTTACTGTATGTAATTAGGAGTGGAAATTTAAGGTCCTAATAGAATTGTGCTAATAATAATAATATTGGCGATGAGAATTTAAGTAGAGGACAGAATGTGTGCTAGGCTATAGCATTATGAATATTAGGTACTTGACAGGATGTGTGCTTGTACATAACATTAGGAATTAGAATTGGGGCATGTGATATAATGTATGTTAGTATATATCATTAAAACCAAAGGGTAAAACGGCCTCACAGACAAATGATTCAGTAAAAAAAACTGCAAGAAAGATAAAGTCAAGCTTGGAATAGAACATTAAGTAGTTAACACACGAGTGTATTAATATATAGCATAAGGAATGTGGGCATTGTATGGGTTTTAGTGAGAATGTGCCACTTTATGAATGGCAAATATGCATGTGTGTGTGTGTGTGTGTGTGTGTGTGTGTGTGTGTGTGTGTGTGTGTGTGTGTGTGTGTGTGTGTGTGTGTTAGAGTTTGAGCAAGTGAGGTAGGTATGGAGTTTGTGATTTTACTTACATTTGCTTTATTTCCTAAATCAAGTGCTATTCCTTTCTACAGCTATAACACATATTTTCAGTGAGCTACATCTAAACCGATTCCTTTACCAAATATGTGAGAGGTTATGTCGTATAAAGCCAGACTGGGGGAGGGAGATTTTCTGGACTGAAGTTCAATGCTATTGTCAGAGAAATGATAAAGATTGCTTGTACTATAAAAGTGGCACACTTTGCGCTTTGCAGCATCTGTTTCTGTTTCTAAGGTGAAATTAGCGGAATGGAAGTATATGATGATGCATACGATGTGTATACTACAGAAATGGCGTATTCAATAAATGACAGTGAAAATGCAATGCAAGTGATAACAGAATCTGCAGATGTGCGTGACACTAACAGCAAGAGCATACATAAGTGAAAGCAAATTCACAGAATGGGAGTGTAACTGATTGGTGGCACATGGCCTTAACAAGATGCCACTGAAACTGACCGCATGCTTTGGTGACACTGAAAAAAGTACACACATGAAAGAAACAACATGTGAGTGTTGCTGAATGATAATTTATATAATCATGAGTGAAGAACATTGAAAATTTAAGAGGATAAAGTAATGTGCAGATGAAACATAATAGTGTCAGTAAGAATGTGGTCGTGGGTGATGTGTTGCATATATTAGCAAAAGACATTTAGTAAGTTTGTAGTCAATGCTTCAAAGCTCTGGCCAGGTGATTAAAGGAATCATATATTCATGTATTTTAATGAGTGAGCTCCAGTATGGGACTGTACATGAGTAACAGAATCATGATAGAAATGCATTTACATAATGCATGTGATTTAACAAAGTATGTGCTCAGGGATGTTCCTAAATGTTGTTAAATGTCAGTGCCAGTGGGAAATAGAACACATATGCTAATAGAAAATTTGCTGTTCCTCTGCATTTTGATATTGAAAACATAAAAGAATGTAGTGCTTCTGATGTTTCCCCCTTTGACTAACAGTACTTAAGTTATATTTCTAAATAAATACAAATGTACTAAGTGAACATATGTAGTGTAGCAGTTGTTAGTGTGAGCTGCTGGTGAAAACTGGTTTGTTTTCTTTACCCTAATGCTGACATTTCTTGATGGAAAAAAATGCAGATGAATTTTCCAGATATAGTTTGCTGATAAAGCACTTCTTATTCTGTGATGGTAATGGTTGAGCGTATACATGCTGTTTGCTAGAAGGCACCCCCTGTGAGTCTCAAGCTGTCTCGCCACAGCTATTAGCTCCCTGTATGCTTATTATCAGATGCCAAGTTACTATGTTTGCTGTCAATCACTACAAATTTGTTTTCTGTATTTGTACCAATACTGTTAATGCATGAAAAGGTATAATTTAAGTATGTCACAGATAGTGCGATAGTTACAGCTTCAGTTTGACGACCAGCAGGTCAAACCTCTGTCCCCAACAGATTCAAATGTTTGTTGTATGAGCCTAGGAAAGTCACATGGGGTTAAGTTTTCAAATCCTACACCATATTAGAACCCACCTGTGAACCAAATTAATACTAGAACTGGCTTGCAATTTGCAACTGAATGCATCTGGGATTTCCAAACCTGTTTTGGAAGCAAAACCATAAGTCTGTTAATGAACAACAGTTTCTATCAGAAATTTGATATGTGCTATCAAAAATTAATTTTCTTATCAGAGTTCCATCTGAAACATGAAAAACAAGCATAGCTGCAGCATATGTAGGCAGTAGAAACCTCATGTGCTGCCCAGGTTTTTAAAAAGTACACTGTTTTAATGATCTAGTAATGTAACCATTATATCAGAGACTGCAGAAAAAAAATAGACTTCACCAGTAATAATACTTGTGAGTGTCCCTTGGTAAGAAAGTTCACATCCCTTCCCTAACCTCCGTATGACGTCTTTGTAATGCTTCCCCTGACCTTCGCATTAGTATGTTGTCTGAGCCCTCTGTGGAATAAACTGAGCTGATTTATGAACTTTGCTTTCTCTTTTATTTTCTGCCTTGAATTCCTTGTCAGCACTGTTCCTCTTATCAAAGGTTTTGCTGAGCATACCAGAATTAAGACTGCCTGCTATATGCCACCAGTCAACTAGAAAAGTGACAGATTATGCTTTGCTTTTTCATACATAGAGTCACTAAGGTCATTATATTTTCTTCCTTCTGTTATACAGCCTATTGATGTTGTGATTCCACCAGGGTGGCTTGTTTTTCGGAGTTGGTTCTGTACTTATTCCTGGTGGGTACAGCTGCATCTATGCAGCTATTAACATACTTGTATAGGGTTTCTTTGAACAGTTTCACATAGGCTGCAGTGTTCTCAAGTCTTAGGAGGGCTTGAAATTTTGCCAGGTTATCACTGAATAGCAGGAAGTTAGCCTTAGGGTACTTCCTGAATATTCCAGGGTTAATTGGGGTTCCAAATTTTATTTTTACTTCAAAGGAGACTGTTCAATGGTCTGACCTCACCAGAGAAGTTAACTAGAGGGGCATACAGCACTCTTGCATATTAGTCATGACCAAATCCAGTATGTTTGCCCCCGATCTGCATATTAACAATCTTGTCTAGTGAGTTTGTGTTTACAAAATCCAGGAATCTCTGTGCCTGCATATTCGCTGTTATATATGATTCCTACTTAATGGTAGGATAGTTAAAGTCGCTTATGAATATGATATTGGATTGAATGGTGAATGTTTCTATTAAGCTTAAATACATGTTAAATATGTGTTATACATTTCCTGGGTCATAGAGGGGGACCTATAGCTTGCAAGGTAGTGGTATGGGATTTTTCCTGTTGTGATTTGAACATTGAGAACCTCAAGTGCAGCATCCTGTTTGACCAGCGTTGAGTTATATGACACATCCAATTTTAGTCCCTACCTGTGTAGTAGCTGGCCTAAATGTGTGGAAGGCATTATAGCCTTGCACTGCCGGGCTACTCTCCATGGCTTTAAACCCTGTCTCAGTGACTACACAGACATCAGCATTTTCTAAGGTAGAGAAAGCTTGTAGGGTGTGGAGTTTCTTGTTTAGACTCCTAACATTGAACAATAACACCTTTAGATTTTGTTGGCTTTGATTTGCTATGCTGGAAGTATCTTTAGATTGGCATTGCCTTTAAAATGCACTATGAGGAAGGACATATTTTTGTAATATTCAAAAGCTTAGCGGGGAGATGTGAAGACCATCCCTGGCTAAACAGTGTAGTCTGTTGACCATCTCCTTCCATGCTGACAAATATTACACCCCGTTAGAATGCCACCAGAAACTAAGCCAATTGTTAAAGTCAGTCAACTTCTGTTCATATTGTGGCATCTTTGGAGAAGGTAGAATCAATGTTCTGTTCATACCAGCCTGGGACACATATTCTGAGAGCTCCATGATGTCAGTCTTTATATAGTCTAGGAAGGTATGTCTCTGGTCATTTGCACCCACATGGACTTTCAATAAGTCATCCTGGCACTTGTGGTCTAATGCCCTGAGTGTGTGCATAATATGGCAAATCCTGGTCCTTGATAAGCAACTAATTGTGAATTTCTTTTTACTCAGCCTGGTTAGAGGGACAGCAGTGTGTCTCACAATGTAGTCTCCAATGACCAGAATGTTGGATTTTGTAGTGACTTGCCTTATGGCATTACAATTAGAGGCTCCATGTGACAAAGTTGTTTGTGTCGATTTGGGTGTTGTTTTGAAAGAGTATATTTGGAGCTACTGAGGGCATGTTTTGTGTGTGTTTCTTTTAGGAGGTCTTTGGGGTTTAGGAAAGTTGCATTTAAGTGTCTCAGCATATGTGGGTCTATGTGTCTGTGTCGTGCTATATGTGATGGGCTGCAGTATGTCTATTACTGACAACCTGATTGACATTAGGAGTGCTTTTATGTGATAGCTTTGCCTCCTGCGGCATTGTGCAAATACATCTTAGACATATATTATCAGTTCAACAGAGAATTTGCTGGTTGTCAGTAAATATGAGGCAATTTCTACACTGCCTCAGGATGCCCATATTCACCAAGCTGGTAACAGAAATAGTGAGAAACTTCTTATCCATGACAATAGGCCCTTTTTTATTGATTAGATGGTTGAGGTGGGAATACAGAGTATCTGGTTTGCAACTATGGAGACAGCACTTGTCATTGTGCAACTAGGAATTGGTAAAATTTCAAGGGTGTTTCTACAAGAAAATATCAACTCAAGCAGCCTCCATCTATACAGGGCACTGCCAAACACCTGAGGGGAAACTATTATAATAGACTCTGATAATTTATGGATGAAGTATTTGAGGAAATAGTTTTGAAGTTAGTTTACACAGTAGTTAAGCAGTACTTACTGAAAAGAAAGAATTGCCTTAGTCAAGAATGAAGAACAATGGGGATTCAGCTAATTGGTTACTACTACTACTAATGCTGGTCTCACCACAATGTCACACTGTTGGGATACAAGGCCCCTTTGCTTCTTCTCTCATCACCAGAAGCAAAACAGTAGTACCAATCCTAAGATGAGAAGCAGGCCTCAGGCTCTTTGGTGATCAACAGTCTTGTCCTAGATGATGCAGGGGTCTGCAGGCTTGTTGTTGCCTTTTCCTGGTAGATACCTTGAATAGCAAAAAGATCAATCAGGAAGGTCCCACACTGGCACTCACTGTCCAATCAGAGACAGTCAAGAACCAATTCCCTCTGCTTAGGAGCAAAATAATAGCACAAATTCCAGGCTGGTGCCTATGAAGCAGTTATCAGGCTTTCTGGTGATCAATTGTTTCCAGGAAATAATGTCACCGCACTCCTTCTCTCACCAGGAGCAAAACAATACACTAATCCCAAGATGACTACTGAGAGACAGAATGTGGTTTTCTAATGATTGGTGGTCTTGGACCAGATATTGCAGATTTTAAAGGTAAGATGGGAAAAAATGGGTCAGCATCCTAAGAGATGTAGTATGCACTATGAAAGAGGAGGTAACTCATGCTTTAGCACTCTAAGGATGGAGGGAGAGCCACTAACTTTAAAACAGCAAGACAGATTGGGTGAAGATGGCCACATAGTATTTTGGCTCTATGGAATGCAGTAGAAGGGCCAATAAATGTAAATAAGTGAAGGGGGAGTGACTTCACAAAATTATAAGTTTATGCTGTCTGACAGTAGCCAATGAAAGAGGAAAGGGAAGGAATTATGTGGTCAAATTAACATAAGGGGTGGGCAGATTGACAGACATTGAGTTTAAAAACACAACAACAATATAATGGGAGGATAGGGAAATTTTAATATCTCTGTATCTCACAAGAGGCACAGTTCTGGTTTCATAGGTTCATAGGTATATACTAGGCTAATGACCACTAGGGCTTTTATAAGCCTAGCCATGCAACCCAACCCAGTTGTGTCCCTGTGTATCATGGGTGTTTACTAGGAGGGGATATGTTAGCTAGGAAGTTTCCAGAGGTTATATGGGGAAGTATATGTTAGTTTTGTTATTACTGTCTGCTTCTGTCTATCAGAGATATGGGTCCGAGACCCAGGGTGAATTTCTGATTTTCCATCCATTGGTCAAGGTTGCACTTAAATAGGGTTGGGGTGGACACTGCTTCACATGGATTGGAAGCCTGTTTCACAGCATGCGTATCCACTGAAACACATATGTGTCTCACCAGCATGTCTTATCTATGTCACAAGCAAAATTTAAAAACTTGGATCTAGTGGTTCTGATGCTGTTAGTTTTGCTGATGTGAAAAAGGTTCATCAGAGCTGCATCTGAAGATGCCTTGTATGCCAGGCATAGATCACCTCTCAGTAACCTGTAGGAGGCCGAGTATAGATATAAGGTTTAAGGTGATCCATATAGGACAATGTATTTATTTATTTATTTGTTTATTTATTTATTTGTTTGTTTATTTATTTATTGCATTTGTTAACTGGGAAGGTCAACTGGGCCTAGGTGAGCCCATTTTCAGTAGAGGCCTGGGGAGAAAAGTTCCACATAACATTAATAGTCCATACAAGAAAAAGCATAATATACAGTGTATATGCAGTCTCAGTGCATGGAAGTAAATATTAAACACAATGGTACAAGTTACTTACAAACATTACACATCAACATTGTGTACAATTTGATCACTGAGGATGGAGTTAGTCAGGTTTTGATTGTTACTTGGAGTTTTGTAGGCATAAGCAGTTGAATTCAGCAAGTCAGAGAGAGCTCCTAAATAGTGATATTGTAGAGGGATATAGTAGTGGATCAGGTGTTAGGAGGTACTATCTTGGCACAAGTACGTTGCCACAGAGAAGAGAGGTGTGATCTGAGAGACTTCTTAAAAAGAGCAGGATTACTGATTGCTCTGATAGAAGGTGGGAGGGCATTCCATAGTTTTGAGACAGTAAAAGAGTCCAGCATTTAACCACCTGCAAGGTTAGGTTTTTCAGCTTTCGGCATCATTGTGTTTTTGGATTTTAGTGATCTGTTAGGGTGGTATGTTAGCCAATAAGGAGGAGAGGGAGGGGCATGTTGAAGGCTTATATATGGGTTTATGTGCAGTGGTCAATTGTGAATAAGTGAGGTAGTGTGGGAGTTCGAGCCGGTTTAGCTTTTGTAGAGATAAGCAGTGGTCTGCTGAGTTTTTTGAATTTGTTACAGATTTGGCAGTCTTGTTGTAACATGAGTCCAGTTTGGTTTTCAGGGAGGACTGGATATTGGTGAGGATTGCGGCACCATATAGTAGAGATGGTAGCAGGAAGGATGATGCTAGAGCTTTCTTAGCAGTAATATTAAGGTAGTATTTGTGTCTATAGAGGGTACCTAATTTTTGATGTTGCTATGGATATGGAGGTTGAATGTTAGATTTTCATCAATAACTCTTAGCAGTTTGATACTTGAAATGACTTCAGTGAGAGTATTATTATTGGATTGGACAGAAAAATCTTTCTTGTTCAGAGCGGTAGTTTTTTGGGGGGTATTAGAAGTTTGTTTTTATTGGGATTTAGAGTGAGATGGTTGTTTGACATCCAAGTTTCAGTTGAAGTGAAAGCATTTTGGGTAAGACAGTGTAACTCGGATATAGATTTGGCAGTACAGATTATTGTGGAATTATCTGCATATTGGATAACTGTGCCATGGATAAGGGGACCTATCCTTGAGATACACCTGTGGTTGTGTTGAGAAAAGGTGAAAAGGAGTGTTGCCATTTGGTGGACTGTTGCCTATTGGTGAGATAGTCTGAGAACTAGTTTAAGGTATAGGGTGAGAGACCTAAGTTGGTGAGTTTTATGAGCAGAAAGGGTTGTGAAACTGTGTCAAAGGCCTTAGAGAGATCTAGGAGCAGTGAAGAGACTATGTAACCGGCATCAGAAACCCTGTTTACTGTGTCCATAAAGGATATGAGAGCAGTGCGGGTACTATGACCTGGCCTGAAGCCATGCTGTGTAGAGAAAAGTATCTGGTTTTGTACAAGATAGTTAAGAAGTTGAGTGTGAATACATTTTTCTAATATTTTAGAGATGAGAGAGAGGATAGTGATGGGTCAGAAATTAGAGATATCAGAGTTATTGCCATCTTATGGAGTGGAAGAACAAATGCTTTCTTCCATATGTTCAGTATACTGGACTCCTGAATAGATCTATTGAGGAGTGTGCTGATAGGATACGCAATGGAGTTTGCAGATAGCTGTAGAAATTCAGCAGGTAAATTGTTTGGTACGTTAGTTCAAGGTTTAAGTTTATGAAGTATTGTTTTATAGTGAAAGTTAGTGCAAGTGAGAATGAGAATAGAGGAGTAGTAGAGGAGTGGAAGGTTCAGGTGGGCAGGGATCTATAGGTGGGAAGGTAGTGGTGAGTTTAGCTATGATGCCGATAAAATATGAATTGAAGAGCGAGGTGTTTAATCTGGATTAGGGCAAGGATTGTTATTTTTACCTGGATGGAGTAGGGAATTGATTGTGCTCCAAAATTTCTTTGGGTTTAGTTTGTGATGGCCTTGAAGGCTTAGGAAGTGTTCTTTTTTATTTTTAATTATGAGTTGTTTTGCCTGGTTGCGTAATTGTTTATGTTGAATGAGTTGAATTCATACCCTAGATTCTCTCGGTAAGGAATCTTTGTGGGTATTCCAACAGTTGCATGTGTCTGATCAGATACATGCAGATGAGGGCTTTATACTTAATAATGGATCTGATAAGAGCTGAATAAAGTGGCATTATGACTTCCTTGGACCTGGATGCCATGCCCTTTCTTATATGTTCGGCAACATAGATTGATTTTCTTACCACCTTGGCCACATGTTTGTCAAAGGCCAGATTACTGTCTACATATGATCCTAGATTCCTAACTAACAGGTTAACTCTTAGGGGTATCTTTTTGATGAAGTAATTAGCCTGAATGGCAGTTTAACCAAAAGGCACTATAATGCATTTCTTGACATTACATTTTAATCATTGACTCTGGCAGCAGTTATTTGTCTGTGTCAGACCCACTTGTAAGATGCTTGTGTCATGGGGGGAATATATGCTAGCCCCCAAATTGCAGTCATCTGTGAATTTGGTCAGCCAAAGCCCCTTGACATTAGCCTTTATCTCCGAGAAGTAGAAGCCAACTAGGATAAGTCCTAGCAAGAAGACCTGAGGTATCCTGCTGGTGACTGGTCCCTTGGTGGAGGTAGTCTCACCAGTCTTGACTTCCTGGGTCCTGTCTGTGAGTCAGCTGGCAATGCAGTAAGTTATGTAGGGGTTTATGTCCAGTTCGGTAAGTTTGTCAACTATACTCAAGTGGTGTACTGTACTGAACACCTAAGCCAGGTCCAGGTATGCACCATTTCCTCTCATCAGTTGCTTTGGTGACCTTCTCAAAGAAGCCTACCAGGTTTAGTAGACATGGTCTTCCCTTGACAAAGCCAGACTAGTTTGGGTCCAGTGTCAGAAAGTTGTCTATATCTTTGTTGATCAATTCCATAATTCATTCCATAGTTTTGCATATTAGATTAATCAAACTAATAGGTCCCTAATGTCTTGGGTCAGTTGATGGTCCACCCTTGTGAAGTGGGATTACCATTGTAGCCCACCATTCTCATGGTACAAAACCTGTTTTGAAGCTATGGTTAAAAAGTGACTCAAGTGTTCCTGATAGTTCATGTTTCAATCTATTTAGGAGGCATCCCAGGATATTGCTGGTACCCACTGAGGCTGCGCTTTTGGCCTTAGCGAATGCCACCAGTACATGATCCCTATTGACAATTGGGGGGTTATGCTAGTAGATACTTCAAGGAGGGTGGCAGGGGTGAGTGGGGGGTAAAGTTTGGGCTGAATTTGTCAGCCAAAAAATTTATGTTGCTGTGCCCAGTGAAAGTGGCACTATTGGCCACTAGTTCTTCACACTAATGTGTGCTGCCTTTGAGTTTATTGACACAGCTGTAGAAGGTCCTGTAGTTGTCTTTAGCCTGTAAGGATATCATTACCTTTTAACTGGTCTTGTTGGACTTAATTAGTCCTCTTAGTTTTCTGTTTGGTTTAATTAGAAAACTCCTAACATTATGGAAGTTGGTCTTTCTGATTTTAGCCGTGACTTTTTTCCTTCAGTTATGTACCCAATTAAGGTTAGGATTCTATCAGAGTGGTTTGTTTTTAGAATTTGTTTTGGACTTACTTTTAGTAGGTACAGTAGCCTCTATACAGCCATTTACATGGTTTTACAGGGTCTCTCTCAACAATTCCACATAGGTCGCCGTGAAGTCTAGGTTGGGAGGGGCAGTGAATTTTGACAGACTATTGCTTAATAGGATGCAGTTTGCTTTGGAATGGTTCCTGTTACAGGGTTTGCTGGGGTTACCAAGTTGATTTTTATTTTGAAGGAGACAACTCTGTGGTTTGTGAGGACATGACAAGGGGGAGGAGCAGCATCCTCCCATATTGGAGAGTACCAGGTCCATTATATTTAAATCAGTGGTGGGTGTGTGTGCACTATCTGGTCAGGGATATTTGTGTTAATAAAATCCAGGAATCAATGTGCTTGCAAGTATGAGGCAGTGTATGTTTCCCAGTATATAGAGGAATAGTTAAAGTCTTCCATGAATAGGGTATTTGGTTTAATGATGAGTGTCTCCAGTAAGTCTAGGTACAAGCTATGGGATTCTAGGGACATAGAGGGTGACCTATAGCTTTCTAGGATATGGTATGGGACTATGTCTTTGGTGATTTGCATGTGTATAAATTTCAAAGCATCATCCTGTTCAACCACTCTAGAGTTATGTTTGTTGCTAATATAGATTGAAACTCCTTCACCTTTTGTCTCTGTCTCTGCAGCTAATAGCTTAAATGTGTGCACGGCACTGAAGCCTTACTCTGCTGGAGTACTTTTTGTAGATTTAAACTCTCCTGGGAATTAAATAAACTCTGTGTAGCCTTAGGGTGAAGCCTACATGGAGTTTACATTTTTATGCAGTGCTAATTGCATATGCATGCCGCTCACCATTTTTAAATGTAAACAAGTGTCATTTTGTGGCCAGCAACAGTGTTGCTTGCCAGGAAATCATGTATGGCAACACGGACAGCAGCAGTCATGTAAACCTGTTTACCTATGAACAAACTAGGTCTGCAGGATTGCACAGAATGCCACAATGATTACCAGGGTTATTTATAAAGCAATGCATATAATTCCAACACATTACATGAAAGTGTATGCAGTGCAGAGTATTGTGGAAACATCTGTCGGGCACACTGCATAAAATTGTGTAAACGATCAGTAAAGGTATATAGACTGCATTATAAGTAAATAGTTCGGGTAGTGTATACTGAAAAGGGACACACACGAATTGTAGGAATGAAGACGGGGATGAGAAACAGGTGAAACATGGTAATATACAGCAGATGAGGGCATGTCAGTGAATACAGTTGTAGCATGAACAATAATCACATATTGACATGATACAATACGGACTGCACAGTTATTGTATATTATGTGACTGTCATACAAGGTGACATATCAATGAAGCAGATACTTTGTGATATAAGTATCAAGACATGAACAATGGACAAGACATATATTAGGGATGGTATATCCAATAGGGATCATGCACATATTGCGAAGCTGTACAAAGTAAGTTCCCTGAATATGAATGTAATGTCAGCATAAGTCTCAACCAAGTGGGATACATAGTAACAGGCTCTTGGACAACAGCAGACAGAATCACGCACAATCAGGGACAATATCAGAGTAATACCAACAGTAATCCCATGTCTTCCACATAACATGTGATTGTAAGTAATCACAGATGGTTCTGCAAGAATACACTTGTACAGCTATTATGATTTATCAGCAATCTCTGAGGGGAATCAAGCACATCAACCTCAAAATGTAACATCTGCAGGAGGTGTTTGGAGGGACACTGTTACACTTGTATTAGAAATAATGAGCAATCCTGACTAGGTGACAGGTGTGCATACCACTTGGTCTACTCACAGTGGTGTGTTGTCCATTTTGTACTTATCTTCTGTATTTGCGCTCATAATGGAACTAATCCCCCATGCATTTCCTTCATCTACTCTGTCCCCATGGCTGTGGCATCATTCCTTTGTGTGTGTTGATATCGTATGCATTATATCAATACCACACTTGGATTAAATGATTTTTCACAATTTGCAGTACTCTACAAAGCTGTTTAGAGAAAGGATGTGTAAGTCAGTTTTGATGTCTGACTCTTAAATAATGGACTGAAAAGGGCCTAGCACAGAAACCTGAGGTATGGACCTCATCATTGGACTCTACATAGAGGTGACTTCACACACCAAAACATATTTCTCTGTCAAGTATGTGTTCCAGTTGTCTACCCACTTAGTGATATAGATGGTTATGGCCACTTGTGACAGTTTCTCTGTAAAACTTAACTGTTGATTTGTGTTAAATGTCATAGCCAGGTCATGTTACACAGGATAATAGTGTTGTGATCATGCACCTCCTTGATAACCTTCTTGAAGACAGTGAACAGATGTAACAGACATGATGTAGCCTGAACAAATCAAACGTGGGTTTAGTACACAGTTGGGATATTATCTGTGTCCTTTTAGAGAAGATCCATGATGACTCTCTGGCCTACCCCTACCTCACAGATGAAAGTTAGGATGGGTCTATAACTCCATGCATCTGGTGATGGTCCCCCCAAGCCAGAAGGATACATGTTGCTGTACAAATATAGGGTGTCTGTGGGCTGTGTTGATGTATGGATCCAGCTGTCCATTAGGTCAGGTGTTGTCACACTATAGGCAACCTGTGATGTTGGCAGAGTCCATTGCTTCTGTGTTATTAGCCATAGAAAACTCACAGATGTGCTGCCCTGCTGAGAATAAAAACTGACTAATGATTTCATGTATACTTTGGCTGATGATGATAAATGCAAGAAGTATACTTAACAAAATTCAGGGCCTTCACGCTCAAATAGCTGTATATAAACCAGAAATAGTTGTGCTAACTGAAACATGGCTTAAACCAGAACACCACAATAATGAGATCACAGCCCCAGGATATAATATTATACAGAAAGATAGAGCAGAGAAAAAGGGAGGTGTGGTAGCTATATTGTTCCAAAATCATCTCAGCATAGAACAAATTGATTATAACACCCAAGAAATCAAAGCTGTTGAACTAATCCTTGCCAAACTAAAACTAAACTCCAACAAACATAATTAATGCAGGTGGCTATATCCCATCAGGCAATAACATTAATATAATGGAAAGCCTGCTAAACTGGATCTCAACCTCCCTGCCACAAGAAACTGTACTATTAGGTGACTTTAATACTGACTGGCTGAACTGCTCTAGCCACACTCCAACTACCCACATTAACCTCCATAGATTTACCCAAATTATAACTACCCCAACCAGAACAGACAAAACTTCAAAACGTGAATCCATCTTAGACTGGATTCTGTTATCTGACCTCATTTTAGCATGGCATTTTGGCTGTCTACCTGATGGTCTAAGTGATCATCAACCGACCTACCTAATCTGGAACAGACTCCATTACATAAGCTAACCCAGCCCCTCCATAAAAAAACTTCTCCAAGGCCAACGTCATGCTACTCAAGTCAGAAGTTACAAACTTCATGACACCCATGCAGATGGGAACTGAAAGTTCAACTGCTGTGTCCTACACTAAAGCACTGTACGAGCACGTCCACTCACGCATGAATTGTGCTATCCCAAATAGAACCAAGATGCTCTCTTCCAAAAAAAGGAAGCCAATCTGGTACTCCCCTGTCATAAACAAACTATACAACAGAAGGAAGAAACTGTTGCAGAAAAGAGGAAATTCCCAGGATGCAAAAAACTCCCTTACCAGCCTCAGTAAGAAGCTGAGGTCCCTCATAAAATCCTCCAAAGCTAGTCACAAAAGTAAAATTGCCAAAGATTCCAAAGACAACCACAAGACATTCTATAGCTATGTCAAGAATCTAAATGACAATGCTCAGCTCTGCTCTGAGATACAACAGAATGGCATTAAATATACTGATCCCAAGGACATTGCCAATATCCTGGCAGATTGATTCAGTGCCAGCTTCACCCCCTCTCATCCCCTAAAGTGCCCATCTCAATACTGAAAGATTGCCAAATTTCAGTAATCATGGCCACACAGGTAAAAAACGTACTTTCCAAAGCTAAGAATACAGCATCCATTGGACCAGACGACATCCTGGGCTGTGTACTACATGAACTACAAAATGAACTGGCACCTCACCTAAGTGTCATGTTTAATCATAGACTCACCTCAGGCTTCATGCCCACTGAGTGGTGCGCAGCAACAGTTATCCCACTCCACAAGGGAGGATCCACCTTGGATCCTGGGAACTATCATCCTATCAGTCTGACGAGCCTGATCTGCAAAGCCATGGAACATCGTATCATGGAACTTATAAACAAAGGCATTGACAACCGTCAAACACAGGACCCCACCCAGTTTGGGTTTGTGAAGGGCCAATCATGTCTCCTGAACCTGATTGATTTCTTCGAAGCAATCTCCAGAGCCATGGACGAGGGTAAGGTGGTCCACACAGCCTATCTGGACCTCGCCAAGGCCTTTGACACCATCCCCCACTCTGGAATCATAGATAAACTTACTAAGCTGGACATAAATCCCTACATCACTCTATGGGTTGCCAACTGCTTACTGACAGAACCCACACTGTAAAAGTAGCTGACTCCAAATCCAGCTCCAGACAAGTGACAAGTGGAGCAACTCAGGGTTCAGTCCTGGGACCGTTCTTGTTTGGCATCTACTTCTTTGAAGTACAGGCCAACACTAAGGGACTCTGGCTAACAAAGTTCGCAGATGACTGCAAACTGGGAGCCATTATTGAATCCCCAAATGATGTGGATATTCTACAAAAGGGCCTTACAGAAATAGATGCTTGGTGCCAGAGCTATGGGCTCAAGCTCAATGCCAAGAAGTGTGTAGTTATTCCCTTTGGGAAAAACCATGTACCCATGAATTACTACATAGGTGGTAGTGCACTAAACATCAAAAGTGTGATAAGAGACTTAGGAACACAGGTGGACAGTGGTCTCACCTTCAATAACCACATCACCACAACAGTCAGGAAATCCTTCTATGTGGCACACCTCATCACTAAGGGCTTTTCATCCAGAAAAAAGGAGGTCATTGTCCCACTGTACCCATCCCTCATTAGACCCATCATAGAGTACAACACCCCATTTAGTATGTACCTCACAAGACATCTGCAACAACTGGAAATGTCGCAGATATACCTCACTAAAAGAATCACAGGCCTAAAGCAGATGCCCTATGCTGACTGACTAAAAAAACTCCAGCTATACTCTGTCGCATATTGTCTACTCAGAGGCGATCTCTGCTTAACATACAAGGCCATGTCAAACCCAGGGCTGTTGGACATGCTACACTTAAAGAAATCCCACTCCATCCGAGCCACATGCTCCAGGGACCTAAACCTTGTCATCACAATGAAAAATCAAAACCAGTGTAAACCAATGACCATAAACACTGATGATCACAATGAACAAAACATGCTGGAGGGATAGGTTCCTGACCCAGGGACTACCCATACTCTGGAATAGTCTGCTCATACATGTCAAGCAGAGTGCCTCCTTGGCCCTCTTCAAAAGGAACCTTGACGACTGGATGGGAGATAGGAAATTTACCCCGGGGATCACGTCAGTCACCCTGCTAGACAGGGGTCCAGGGAAGTAAATATTGTGGGAGGAAATAGCCAGGGAATTGTTATGGCTAGACTTGTTTAGACCCTAGGACAATAGCCTAGTACCAACCTATGAACCTATAAATACACCAACTAGAGCACTCAGTATTTAATACAAGCACCACAGCAGAGTCTAGCTTTTATTGTCCTGCAACACTTTATAACTGATGACATCAACAGTACCTGGTGAGAATAAGATTGTAATAGTACTGTCTGACATGCTGGTGTAAAATGCTTTCTTGAATGTCAACCAAGTGAACATACACATATACACACACACACACACACACACACACACACACACACACACACACACACAGGCATACCAATTGACTGCAGAGAGAAGAGAACCCTCTAATTACCTATTTATACAGCACAGTAGTTAACACAAGTGCCACAGAACAACTCTGACTTTTATAATGCTGCAAGACAATTCATAGTGGATGACATCACCATTGGATGTTTGAGAGTAAATGTGAGGCCTGCATTAAATCGATGTGTAGGCATGTACAACTTTCAAAATATTGGTATTCCATGAGATTGTATTGATGATCAAAGGATACAGTTATGTTCTTCTAACTAAACACCACAAACAGGCTAAACAAAACCAGTAACAGGAAAATACGGGTAAGAGATAAGTGCAGACAGCAAATACAAACTGTTGTGAAGATAAATAAAATTTATTTAAGCGCTTTTCGTCAGCCTCCAATGCTGACTTCTTCAGAATACTAACTACCATCGAAGGTTGGTGTATAAATACAAGAAATCCACTTAACTGATACAGAAAATTTAAAAGGGCAACACATATCATCCATCAATTAAAAAACACTACTCATTTTTTCATTTATAAAATCAAAAAACAAGTAATTATTGAAAGTATTACAATTAATATTACTAAAACTAACCCATAATGATAACCCGAATAATACATATAAGTGGTACAACCACTCTTATGAAGAAATATTAAGCTGTTCCCATAACTGCATAGGTTACATTTTTTCATCTCTTTAAACTAGCTAATTTTAACAAGCTACTGATCGTACAAAAATCATTAAGCCCTGGGAAGCTATAAGAATTAAGTCTAACTTGCCAGGTCAACTCAAGCTTATCAGGTTTAAGGCTTCTTGGTTCACCCCTAGGGTTTACCTTAACTTGATCTATCACCATAAACGTAAAGCTATGGTTTCTATTACTACCTACATGTTTAGCAAGTGCATTTTCTAGCTTAAGCTTTTTAATAGCATATAAATGCTCGTACACCCTGTCTTGTAATCTCCTTTCTGTTTTACCAATGTAAAAACATGGACAGGATGTACATCTTGCTAAGTATGTTACAAACGTTGAATTACAGTTCTTCCTTTCAATTTGTATGTTATTCCGTTCATTTGAAAATTATTAGTTTCATCCATGCACTTGCAATAATTGCAATTCAAACATTTACTCATACCCGGATTCCTAACCTGTGTTGTATGATACCTTTCTAGTATTGATTTGAGATTCTTCCCTTTCCTATATATTACTATTGGGCCTTCACCTAATTTCTGATAAATTTCTGGAAAAGTCTTAAATAAATCCCAATTCTTCCTCAATATAAACAAGCAATGTTTGCTATATGCACTATAGGTGGTTATAAAATTTACTGAGACATTCATATCTACTTGTCCAACCCTATCAGTGACATCCATTGTGACATTCAAAATATCTGTCACCTCTATGAGGTCACTTTCTATTGTGGTTATTGACATAGATTTAGCACTTAACAATGGTACATAGATCTTATTCTGTCTCTTATCCAAAACCTCTTGGATAAGTGTGTTCAAGAGGGGCTCTGGATACCCTCTATGTAAAAACATGTTCTTAATGACCCGGCACTCATCAACAAATTCGTCATCCAAACTAACCATTCTAGAGGCCCGTACCAATTGGCCCTTGATGACAGATTTTTTCTGGTGGAAAGGGTGACTACTTGTGTAGTGAAGTAACGTGTTAGAATATGTATTTTTCCTAAAGATTTTAGCTGTTAGTGTATTCAGAGCGTAGTCTTTATTTAAACATATGTCTAAATATGTGATAGTGTCACAATGGAACGTAGCTGTAAATTGAAGAAAGTTAGTTGTGTTGTTAAAATAGTTCAAAACTAACAAACTATCATTCTCATTTCCATTAAACAGGATGAAAATGTCATCCAAAAATCGTGTGTAAAAAACAAACTTATCATAGAAACAATTGCATTTAAATACATATTCTGCTTCCCAGTAAGCCATTACCAGGTTAGCTATGTTCCCCCACAGGGGGACCCCATAGCTACCCCTACCTTTTGCAAGAAGAACTCATTGGAGAACATGAAATAATTATTAGACAGCACTAGATCTATAAGTACTGAGACCAATTCAATCTCCCTGGTGGGTGCATTATGTTTTTTAAGCATAAAAACCACCCATTATAGTGCTACATCCTGAGGTATACTGGTATACAAATCCTTCACATCTATAGTAAGAAAGTTGTAATTAGTTTTAAATTCCAGATCACCAATTTTTTCAAAAATGACCAAGAGTCCTTACAGATTTGGGTCTCATTGGCCAAATACTTTTGCAAGATAGCATCCACCACCTTAGCACAGGAGTACGTGGGTGGTCCTCTACTATCCACCAAAGGTCTCAAAGGCGGATCCTCTATATTATTGTGAATTTTTGGTATACCAAAAATACAAGGATATCTGGGATAGAGTGTCTTCAAATAGTTGTATACTTTTTGATCTATGTTCCCTACTATGAACAAATCTTCTATGCAATCTCCAATGGCTTTATACGCTCTATTTACCTCAGTACGAGTAGCAGAACTATATGCTTCAGAGCTAAGTAACTTACTCATCCTCTGTTTATATTCAGTCATGCTAAAGACCACCAAACCCCCACCCTTGTCTGGTTTACAAAACCTTAAATCCTGTGTTGAAAAAAATTGTAACCTCTCTTCTAACTAGACAGACACACACACCTGTTGACTGCAGTGAGATTAGAACCCCTACATAACTATGTACACCAGCTAGATAGCAATACTTAATGCAAGCACCACTGCACAAGTCTGACATTTACAATGCTGCAGGACAATTTATAGTTGACGAAAGCATTGGATGATTGAGATAAGATGTTGGAAGGACTTTATGAAATGGATGTGTAGGCATGTACAACTGTCAAAATATTGGTACTGCATGAGATTGTACTGACTATAAAATACACAGTTATGCTCTTCTGACTACACAGACTCACACCAGTTGACTACAGTGAGATTAGAACTCCTACCTAAGTACAGTGACTAGAGATTTCAATACATAATGCAAGCTCCACAGCACATGTCTCACTTTTAAAATCCTGCAGGACAATTTATAGTGGATGACATTAGCACTGGATGTTTAAGAGAAGATGCTGGGAAGCCTAAATGAAATGGATGTGTAGACACGTACAACTGTCAAAATACTGGTATTCCATTGGATTGTACTGATGACTACAAGATAAATAGTTATGCTGTTCTGGCTAGACAGAACTACACTAACACACACACCAGTCAACTACTGTGAGATTAGAACCCTGCCTAACTAACTACACTGACTAGAGAACTCAGTATTTAATGCAAGCTTCACAGCACAAGTCTGACTTTTATAATGCTTCCAGACAATGTATTGTGGATGACATCAGCAATGGATGTTTCAGAGAAGATGTTAGGAGGCCTATCTGAAATGGATGATTAGCCATATACAATGGTCAAGATATTAAAGATCTGCATGAGCATACTCACCAAGCCTGGCAACTCCTGGAGGGTGATAAAACCCCCACCTCCACCAACACTCCCAGAGGGCACCACAGCACCAGCTGCCAGGGTATGCTACCTGATGTGCTGCTTGGGTATGCTACCTGATGTGGAGGGCCTATGTAGTGCAGGACATTAGTTTGGTCCCAGATGTGATTGGTGTCAGTGCAGGAGTTGGTAGAGTAGAGGCAGGCTGAACCATGGGGGTTGGCCTACCTTCCTGTGCTGTAAAGCATTTTGTGATTTGTCAGAAATGGATTATATGGGAACATTTTGAAGGCGCATAGAAACATAAAAAAGAGAGGTAAGGGTTGGGGTAAGAGAACAACGAGATAATTAGTGCCATCATATGTGACATACAATGCATTGTCACAATAATAAAGTATTTATCTTTACTTTTACATCAAACTATACTTTGTAACAACTACAAACTCTAAGCAATGATTGCTCAAATTAATCCTTGCAATGTGCATATATTGCACATATGCTTGGTCAAATTATACAGAGTAAGTTAAAACAGCAGGCATTTATACCAGTTCTGTGGAAATTAAATTATGTAATATTTTTAAAGGATTTTACTATATATTTGTTATTATGGTATTTGAACCCACAACCTCTGACTACACTATTATAATTGACTCCTACAGCTGGCTTGTGCTACAGACTGAAGCATGCATGCTTGCCTTTACAGTTGGGATATGAATGCTTAACTTGCTACTACTGTATAGAACAGCAATACTTTAGCTAAAATAATAGTTATGTTATGCTGCATACATGCCACTTGCTTTCCACAGTATCTCTAGATACTCAATATGGGCCTCCCTATTCACCATCATCTCTTGGTTGGCTATGGAATAAAAAGAAGAGAAGAAGAAAAGAGCATTAAGAATACTAGTCTTGCACATATGCAGCTGCCTATCTAGTTTTAATTCTCTTTTTCATGTATACTCACATAACTGTGGAATGTCAGCAGTCCTAAACTCATCCAGCCACTGGTTGAGACTGTCTTGCTTTCACCTTTTGAGATCATTATAGCGATGCCTGCACTGTTCTCCTGTGTGTGAAATGCCAGTCACACTTGACACAGCCTTGACCAGACTGTTCATTGCCTCAAACTTGTACTGGGAGCCAGTATAGCCCCCCCCCACGTGAAAGAGCCTTGGACTGTGGTGCTTTACAAGGAGTCTATAACGGTAGGAGGTACTGCCAGCAGAGCTAGCTGGAATTTTGTAAATAATTATATGTCATTTGTGAATATCAAGCTGATTTATGCAAGAGTTCTGTGTTACAAATGTATTAGAACTGTATGTTATGTGTATATCAAATTCATTTGTACAGGTGTTTGTGTTGAAAAGGTATTTGTAAGGTGCTTGTGTTTGAAATGTATCCACAGTGTGCCTTACTGGAGAGAACAGAAATGTTCATGCACTATTGTAACTGTTTAAATGTGTATGTTTTAACAGAGGAAACTGAAAGGTTAACCTCAGTCCAGCAAACTTTAAAATAAATCTGAAATTAAATCACTTTATGGCCTAGGCCATAAAGATGCTATCTCACAGGTTTCAAGGCAGCCAGATACACAAAGTCTGTACTAGGAAGCCTTCTGTTTTGTCTTTGGGGTGACCTAATTACTACTCTGGAAACATGGTGATATGAAATATTTTATGACTTCCAGCACCTGCCACAGATCTGAGCAATAGCCCTTCTGTGTGTATTTTTACAGGCAGCTGCTAAATCTTGCCAGCTTCTAGCAGTGCGGGTTTGCATGGGAACTAGAAGTCAGATAACCAGAAGTGATGCAATTCTGTAAGCTATCCCAGAAGTAATATTTTAGATATTATTTTGACAAGTCTCTTATTGAGACAGAGCATTCTGTATTCTGTCATGGGCCTGACAACAAGAAGAACTATTCACCACATCATGTACCTTGCTGTATTAAGTAAGTAGGGAATATTAAATATCCTAGGTTCAGTCAGGAATATAGTGAAGCTTAGATTAGATATTGTTTTTCTTTATTTGTCTGTGCCTGTCCTTCAATGTTATTTTAAGTATTTCCTGTGATTTGGAACTCTGATGTCACTGTGAATATATACTTAGTATTTTCTTGTTCTTTTATTATTTATTATTATAGGTTCATAGGTTGGTACTAGGCTATCAGCCCTAGGGCCTATACAAACCTAGCCATAACAATTCCCTGGCTATTTCTTCCCACACTATTTACTTCCCTGGACCCCTGTCTAGCAGGGGGACTGACGTGATCCCCGGGGTGAATTTCCTTTCTCCCATCCAATCATCAAGGTTCCTTTTGAAGAGGACCAAAGAGGCACTCTGCTTGATATGTATGGGCAATCTATTCCAGAGTCTGGGGAGTTTCTGGGTCAGGAACCTCCAGCATGTTTTGTTTATTGTGATGACGAGGTTTAGATCCCTGGAGCGTGTGGCTCTGAGGGATTGGGATTTCTTTAAGTGTAGCATGTCCAACAGCTCTGGGTTTGACATGGCCTTGTATGTTAAGCAAAGATCGCCTCTGAGTAGACGATATGCGACAGAGTATAGCTGGAGTTTTTTAAGCCGGTCAGCATAGGGCATCTGCTTTAGGCCTGTGATTCTTTTAGTGAGGTATTTCTGTGGCCTTTCCAGTTGTTGCAGATGTCTTGAGAGGTGCATACCAAACGGGGCATTGTATTCTATAATGGGTCTAATGAGGGATGAGTATAGTGGGACAATGACCTCCTTTTTTCTGGATGAAAAGCCCTTAGTGATGAGGTGTGCCACATAGAAGGATTTCCTGACTGTTGTAGCGATGTGGTTATCAAAGGTGAGACCACTGTCCACCTGTGTCCCTAAGTCTCTTATCAAACTTTCGGTGTTTAGTGTACTGCCACCTATATGGTAATTCACAGATACATGGTTTTTCCCAAAGGGGATAACTATACATTTCTTGGCATTGAGCTTGAGCCCATGGCTCTGGCACCAAGCATCTGTTTCTGTAAGGCCCTTTTGTAGAGTATCCACATCATTTGGGGATTCAATAATGGCTCCCAGTTTGCAGTCATCTGCAAACTTTGTTATCCGGAGTCCCTTAGTGTTGGCCTGTACTTCAGAGAAGTAGATGCCAAACAAGAGCGGTCCCAGGACTGAACCCTGAGGTACTCCACTTGTCACTTGTCTGGAGCTGGAATTGGAGTCGGCTACTTTTACAGTGTGGGTTCTATCAGTAAGCCAGTTAGCAACCCATTGGGTGACGTAGAGATTAATGCCCAGCTTAGTAAGTTTATCTATGATTCCAGAGTGGGGGATGTTGTCAAAGGCCTTGGCAAGGTCTAGATAGGCTGTGTGGACCACCTTACCCTTGTCCATGGCTCTGGAGACTGATTCGAAGAAGTCAATCAAGTTCAGGAGACAAGATCGGCCCTTCACGAACCCAAACTGGGTGGGGTCCAGTTTTTGAAGGTTGCCAATGTCTCTGTTTATAAGTTCCATGATAATACACTCCATGGCCTTGCAGATAAGGCTTGTCAGACTGATGGGACAGTAGTTTCCAGGATCCAAGGTGGATCCCCCCTTGTGGAGTGGGATAACTGTAGCTGTGCGCCACTCAATGGGCACGAAACCTGAGGTGAGGCTATGATTAAACATGACACTTAGGTGAGGTGCCAGTTCATATTGTAGTTCATGTAGTACACAGCCCGGGATGTCATCTGGTCCCATGGATGCTGTATTCTTAGCTTTGGAGAGTGTGTTTTTTACCTGTGTGGCCGTTATTACCGGAATTTGGCAATCTTCCGGTACTGAGATGGGCCATTTAGGGGGTGAGAGGGGGGTGAAGTTGGCACTGAATCGATCTGCCAGGATATTGGCAATATCCTTGGGATTAGTATATTTAATGTCATTCTGTTTTAGCTCAGAGCAGATCTGAGCATTGCCATTTAGATTCTTGACATAGTTATAGAATGCCTTGTTGTTGTCTTTGGAATCTTTGGCAATTTTATTTTCATAACTAGCTTTGGAGGATTTTATGAGAGATCTCAGTTTCTTACTGAGGCTGGTAAGGAAGTTTTTTGCATCTTGGGATTTTCCTCTTTTCTGCAACAGTTTCTTCCTTTTGTTGTAAAGTTTGTTTATGGCAGGGGACCACCAGATTGGCTTCTTTTTTTGGATGAGAGCATCTTGGTTCTATTTGGGATGGCACGATTTATGCATGAGTGGATGTGCTCATACAGTGCCTTAGTGTAGGATTTAGCAGTTGAACTTTCAGCTCCCGTCTGCATGGGTGTCATGAAGTTTGTCACTTCTGAGTTGAGTAGCATGAATTTGGCTTTGGAGAAGTTTTTTATGGAGGTTTCCTTACTGGGGGTGGGGGTGGGATGTGGATGTTAAGGGTGATTAGCTTATGATCAGACGTGACTAACGAGGGGGTGACCATAGATGTGGAGCATCGATTTCCCATATTGGTAATGACCAGGTCTAGGATATTGGAGCCCCTGGTGAGACTATGGATTAGTTGATCCAGGGCATTGGAATTTATGAATTCCAAGAACCATTGGGCAAAGGTGTTGGCACATGAGTAGCTTTCCCAGTTAATGGCAGGGTAGTTAAAATCACCCAGTTTTAGGGTGTTTGGTTCTATCTTAATATTTTCCAGTATGTTTAGAAAGGTGTAGTGAGAATCTTGAGGTATGGTGGGTGATCTGTAGCAAGCTATAATTTGGATTGCAGTCTTACCTAGTGTTAGTTGCACCTGGAGAATTTCAGATGCATTGTGTTGGGCAACTAGCCTGGTGGTGTGAATATCCTTGGTGAATATTGACACTCCTCCACCTTTAGTGTTTCAGTCCTGCCTTGGTGGCCGAAAAGTGTGGTAAGAGTTGTAGCCTGGTATTGCAGGGGTGCTCTCTGGAGCCTTGAACCAGGTCTCAGTTACTGCACAGATATCGATATTCTCCATTTTTAGGAGTGCCTCGAGAGAGTGCATTATGAGGTTTAGACTTCTAGCATTGAGTAGCATTACCTTCAGATTTTGAATGCTTGTACCTGTTACGGTGGTGGTTTTGTTCTATGAACTTTGCCTAAAAAAGGCGCTATAGGGGTGGCAAGAGCCTTAGCCAGTAACCTGAATCCCAGAGGCGACAGGTGCAGGCCATCTCTGGCAACGCATCATGGTCTGTCAATCATGTCGTCCCAGTCAGGCAGATACTGGATCCCATTTGAATGAC